>NC_053026.1:495574830-495607785 GCF_003073215.2 Triticum urartu | reverse complement strand
ATACGGATGTTCAGATCTCCTACCATTGTAACCGACTTTATGTAACCCTAACCCTCTCCGGTGTCTATATAAACTGGAGGGTTTTAGTCCGTAGGACAATATACACATCAACAACCATACCATAGGCTAGCTTCTAGGGTTTATCCTCTCTGATCTCGTGGTAGATCAACTCTTGTAATACCCATATCATCAATATTAATCAAGCAGGACGTAGGGTTTTACCTCCATCGAGAGGGCCCGAACCTGGGTAAAACTTCGTGTCCCCTGCCTCCTGTTACCATCTGGCCTAGACGCACAGTTCGGGACCCCCTACCCGAGATCCGCCGGTTTTGACACCGACATTGGTGCTTTCATTGAGAGTTCCTCTGTGTCGTCGCCGTCAGGCCCGATGGCTCCTACGATCTTCAATGGCGATGAAGTCCAGGGTGAGACCTCCCTCCCGACGTCTTTCAGCACTCGTATTTCGGCGATATCCTGAAGTCACTAAAGTCTCTCTCCTTATCGGGAGAGCCCTTGCCGGACTACGGTCAGCAAGGTTGGGATTCGGACGATGAAGAAATTCAAAACCCACCCATCACCCACTTGGTAGCCACTGTCGATGATTTAACCGACATGCTCGACTTCAACTCCGACGACATTGACGGTATGGACGCCGATGAAGGAGACGATGAAGAACCAGCGCCTATCGAGCCCTGGAACGCCACCTCGTCATATGACGTATACATGGTGGACGCACCCAAAGATGACGACGAGGAGCGGAAGGACGCATCGAAGGATTATTCCCTCGAAAAGCAGTCAAAGCGGCGACGCAAGCACCGCCCCAAATCCCGCCTCGACAGAAATAGCGATCACACGGACCCAGCACTGGAGTAGGGCGAACCGCTGCCAGACAACGGCAATCCGGATAATCAAACCGAACAAACAAATCCTATCAATGATAATGGTCCGGACGACATAACACCGGACAGGCACTCGGAGCAGCAGAATGCCCGTAAAAGGCTCATTGCCACCGCAAGGAGCATCAAAAAGCAGAAGCACAGGCTCAAGGCCACGCAAAACACGCTCCAATTCAGATGGAGCAAAATACTCAACACTGTAGCAAGGTACGGCGACAATCGCCCCTCCAAGAGGTACCCAAAGCGGAAGCTGCTACCCGAATTCGATGAGGAGGCCTCAGACCACCCACAACCAAATATTAAAGCAGCCACCTGGTCGGATAGACGACCCCTCTACCAACACAGAACGACATTCAACGCCGCTCACAATACAACACGCGACCCATGCGAGGGCTCGCACCCAAAGGACGGTGCAACAAGATCCATCTATGGACCACGCAAGCGCGCCCCAGCATACAATGCAACACAACAAACATCCGAACAACGCGGCACACCCAGCTATAGGGGTGCCGCACACCCCGTATGTTTCATCGATGAGGTGCTGGACCATGAATTTCCAGAGGGATTCAAGCCCGTAAACATAGAGGCATATGACGGAACAACAGACCCTGGGGTCTGGATTGAGGACTATATCCTTCATATCCATATGGCTCGAGGGGATGATCTCCATGCCATCAAGTACTTACCTCTCATACTCAAAGGGCCAGCTCGTCACTGGCTCAAAGGCCTCCCCGAAAGCTCCATTGGAAGTTGGGAAGAGCTCGAAGATGCCTTTCAGGCAAACTTTCAAGGGACGTATGTCCGACCTTCGGATGCGGACGATCTGAGTCACATAACTCAGCAGCCTAGAGAGTCAGCCCGAAAGCTTTGGAATAGGTTTCTTACTAAAAAGAACCAGATTGTCGACTGTCCGGACGCCGAAGCCTTAGCGGCCTTCAAGCATAGCGTCCGTGACGAATGGCTCGCCAGGCACCTCGGCCAGAATAAGCCGAGAAGGATGGCCGCATTAACAAACCTCATGACCCGCTTTTGCGCGGGTGAGGACAGCTGGCTAGCCAGATGCAGCACCAGCGACCCCAGTACATCTGAAGTTTGAGATGGAAACGGGAAATCACGGCGCAACAGCAGTAACAAACGCCAGAATAAACAAGATAGCACGAAGGGCACGACAGTAAACGCCAGATTCAAAGTCTCTCGGCCAGGTCAAAAGCTGCCCCCAAAGGCACCAAGGTTGAACTGTCCAGCCTCAACAAAATTCTGGACCAAGTATGTCAGATCCATAGTACCCCTGGCAAACCTGCTAATCGTACCCACAGAAAATGTTGGGTCTTCAAGCAGTCCGGCAAGCTCAACGCCATACACAAAGGGGAGGATACACCAAGTGAAGACGAGGACGAACCTCCCAAGCAAGACAAGGGGGAACAAAAGAAATTTCCACCCGAAGTTAAAACAGTAAACTTGTTACACGTGATCAAAAGAAAAAACAATGCGGCACTCCCAGAAAAATATACCCAAGTGCCTGTCACCGCAAAGTCCCGCCACTGGTCATCTCAACCGATCACCTTCGACCATCGCGATTACGCATCAAGTATCCGGCACGCAGGATGGGCTGCCCTGGTATTAGACCCAGTAATTGGCGGATATCACTTTACACGAGTCTTGATGGATGGCGGCAGTAGCGTAAACCTAATATATCAGGATACAATCCGTGGGATGGGGTTAGACCCAACACAAATTCGCCATAGCAATACTACCTTTAAATGAGTAACGCCAGGCCCAGGGGCTCGTTGTACGGGCTCCCTCCTACTACAAGTTATATTCGGCTCCCCCGATAACTTCCGTCGCGAGCATTTAACTTTCCACATCGCTCCGCTTCAAAGTGGGTATCAAGCACTGCTCAGACGCGAAGCTTTCGCTCGCTTTAATGCAATACCACACTACGCCGCCCTAACACTAAAGATGCCCGGTCCATGTGGCATCATTTCAGTGCACTGAAATATCAAGCAATCTCTACGCGCCGAAGGGAGTGAGGCTGCCTTTGCAGCCGCACACTAAAGGCGCCGAGACCATCAAAAGCATCCAATAGGTCGTCAAGACCTCAGACACAACTAATCAAGTCCGGTGCCACTACTCATATTGAATAAACGGTTACACCCCTATTTTTAAAAACTACAAGGGGCTCAACGCACGCAGACGAGTGGCAATTTCTTCTTATCTTGAATTATACATGGTCTCTTTAGAAAACTATCCTTTTGCACGACAACTTTTTTACCTAAATTCCTCTCTTTTACAGATGATCATCGTGCTACACCCGTCCAGGATACGGCACAATGGAGACATAGGCGCAGACGTGCAGCAGGGACCCGCCACAAGGATTCTTTTTAGATTAAGACCCTGCGTAAACCTTTTTTACTGTCTCTTGTTGATACATATCCACCGTTGAGAAGGATGCTGACGTCTTGGCATGTGGCCATGCCAGAACAATGCACGTACCTGGACAGAAGGGGCTTCTTAAAAAGGCCATTCTTCAGGCCCGGTTTATACCACAAAGACCGAATACCTTAGGGAGTGTTCGGCGTGCGAGTTTAGCCCTATATGCATCAGCTCCGAATCATTGTCTTTGGTCAAATGTTGGGTTTGCCCGCCTCCTGTGTTTTTGTGCCTTATGTTCCGCTTTACCGGCTAAGGTAGCACTAGGAGAACTACTGCGATTGTGCCCTGGTTCATCCGGACGAGCACCTCAGTAGAGAAAGCCGAAAACTGACTGTCATGATCTAGCGTGAGACTGGTCACCCACTCAATGACCCATGGGAATGTTAGAATTCCTCCGCCTTAACGAAGGGCCGCTTTCCGGCCAGGCATATACGCACCCTGGGATTGGGAGAGTGCGGAGCCACCAGGGGCTATCTAGTAGCCCCACTGTCACACTCCTATGGCTAAGTGAAAGTGTTCAAGCATTATAGTCCGGTTGCCTCGCTCGCTCCGCTATCACCTCCTTAATAGGACCAAGACGTTGGGTTAACTGTGAACACGTGTTTCTGTGAACACCTCCGCATTATATGTGTGGGGGTTGAAGCCGACGACTGCAATCTTTCAGGCTATACACATGTATACATAAACGGCCGCCCAGGAGGCATCACATTTCGCTTACAATGAGATTACAGTCACTCAAACATAATATTTTTTGAGCACTGGGTCTCTATCAAATGAGCACCATCAAGAACTTCCTCAAAGTAGTGCTCAGCAGCCCTTCGACCTATGGCCGAATCCTGCGCTGCAACAGTGGTAGCATCCATCTCTGCCCAGTATGCTTTAGCACGGGCAAAGGCCATCCGTGCGCCTTCTATGCACGCGGACCTCTTCATCGCATTTATGCGCGGCACCACATCGAGGACCTGCTGCACCAAGCTAAAATAGCTACTCGGTTTTGACCTTCCCGACCATAGCTGATCCACAACAGACCTCATGGAGAGTCCGGACAACCTATTTAGTTCGGCCCATTCGGCTACTTGATCCGTCAATGAAAGCGGACACTCGGGAGAAAGGAACTGCTTCCAAAACAGCTGGTCTACTTCACGGTCCGTCTAACTCTGGAAGTACTTGGCCGCATCGGCAGCGCTCGCCGCCAAATCCATATACGCATCCTCCGAACTCCACAGCCGATCCAGAGGGGCATACCGTGGATCTCTGTACTTCCTCTGCAGCATAAAGGACTTCCCGGCTACAATATTTTCGGCTTCCTGCAGCTCCTCCTTCTTTGCCCTCATAGTATAGCGGAGGTCTTTTCCCATTATAGCAGCCTTCTCAAGGTCCGATGCCTTCGCCTGGTTTTCCTCTTCAAGAGCCCGACAACGGTCTACGGCGGCTTTTAATTCTATGGCCATATTGGCCATCTTATCTCGGCTCTCGCCATGTGCGGCCTTCTCGGCTCGCAACTCTTCGGCCGCCTTCAAAGCAGCCACAAATCTTCGAGCTTGTTCCTTGGCTCGGGCAAGTTCCGCTCGCAAGGCTTCAACAGTGGAAGCTCCATCTGCAGTCATAACATGTTAAAAACACTGGCATCATACTCTTCCTATGTGGCGTTTACCAAACAAGGATACTTATCCTGTGCCTCGTCAACCCTTTTGTTAACAAGCTCGATGTCGGCATCTTCCGCATCCAACTGCCGTTCTAAACGGGCAAACTGGCTAGTCCGGCTGGCCACCGGAGCTTCCATCTCCTGCACATAGAGGCAGTATGGTTATTACCTAAGAATATGATCCTCCGTTAGTCATCGTTTCCGATGACAACCAGAGTCTCAGGGGCTACTATCTTCACAGGGCACACCTAGCATGTGCGGGACTATTACACATTCCTTTTACGTACCTCAAAGCCTGTCAGTAGACTCATAAAAGCTTCATGCAATCCGCTTTCGGCGGACGATATCCTCTCCATCACCATATTCATCAGCACATGGTGATCATCTGAGATGGCCGCTCGCCCCACCAACTCCCGCAGAACGTCCGATCGCACACTAGACGGTGCCGGACCCTTTTGTCTGCTCTGTTCAAGAGCCGGACACTGGGAGCCTCGGGGGTCAATAGGATTACCTTCTGGCTTCACCGGACTCGGAGAGGCCCTCCGCGACAACACTTCAGGGTCGCCCTGTTCCGGAGCGGAGGAGTCCGGAGGAGGCGTTTCGCTCTCCATCATCTCTGGAAGAAGATCCCCCGAAGACGAGCTCATTTGAGAGGGGCCAAGGCCCGAACTGCACAAATGTATGCAGTGGTTATTTTCTCAGAAGAAAAGGATGACATATCTGTACTATTAAAGATTTCGGGTCACTTACGACTCCCGGGAGAATTGATCCCCCCGCGGACTTTGTGCGGCAGCAGCACCCCCCAAGGTAGGGCCCCCGGTGGAAGATTTCTTCTCCCGTTTGGGAACTTCGGCTTCCGAATTCCTAGGCGCACTCCTTTTCCTCTTCCGATCATCTTCCTTCATGGAGACGCTCGCTCCCTCGGCTAGAATAGGCAGCATTGGGGGCCCGCGTCCGCCCGCATTATCCTCCACAGTATCTTCCTTCAAGGGATCCGGGCAAGGTGCGGTCTGGGGCATCTTTTCCAATACCGGATTCTCCAAACCCTTAGGGAGGGGGCCGAACACCGAATCAACTTCGCCTTTGTTAGCCAGTCCTGGTCAAAAAAACAAACTCTTGAAAATAACTTCATAATGAAGGAAAGATAATATGTTCGGCCGGAAGATTCCTAACCTGTTCGGCGGCGCGGTTACTACTCAGGCCCACGTCCTCGGTGATTTCCGGACACTCTACTTGAGGTCCGAAGAATGGCTTATACATATCCTCGTGCGTCAGGCCGAGAAAATTTTGAATGACACGCGGACCCTCGGGATTGAACTCCCACAAGCGAAGGGGCCGACGTTTGCAAGGCTGGAGTTGATGAACCAGCATAACTTGTATTACCGCAACCAAACTGAGATCTTCGTTGAAGAAATCTCGAATGCAGCTTTGCATCATAGGCACGTCCTTGGCTGGACGCCAGCTCAGTCCTCTGCTGATCCATGACATCAGTCGTGGTGGAGGGCCCGAGCGAAAAACAGGGGCGGCCATCCACTTGGCACTTCTAGGAGTCGTGATGTAGAACCACTCCTATTGCCACAATGCAAACACCTCTGGGATGGAACCTTTGGGCCAGGGAGCTCCCGTCAACTTGCGTATTGAGGCGCCTCCACACTCTACATGTTGCCCATCGATCATCTTCAGCTTTACTTCAAAGGTCTTGGGCCATAAGCCAAAGTGGGGGTTAACCCGGAGGAAGGCCTCGCATACGACAACAAAAGTCGTGATATGCAGGAAGGAGTCCAAAGCTAGATCATGGAAATCTAGCCCGTAATAAAACATCAAGCCCCTGACGAAAGGATCCAGAGCAAAACCTAGACCTCGGAGGAAGTGGGAGACAAACACGACGCTCTTGTTGGGTTTGGTAGAGGGGACGGCCTGCCCCCGGGGAGGCAGCCGATGCGACATCTCGGCGGTCAGATACCTGGCCTCCCTCAACTTTTTAATGTCTTCTTCCATGACGGAGGAGGGCATCCATCGGCCTTGAAGGCTGGATCCGGACATGACTGAAGGTTCGGAGCACCTGATCTGAGCTTTGGGCGATTGAGCTTGAGGCGGGGGAAGGATTCGATTGGGCACGGAAGGGAAAAGGTAAAAGCTTTATCCCGTTATAAAGAGGGTGGATATCAAGCGTCCTCCCCGTGTTCGTTTGGACTTACCAATGATCTAGGAGTCCTAGAGGGTGGAATCCCGAAGTAAGGGGACACGATCTCTGCTTTAACAAGACGTGCCAAGGAAACCGCCTCGCACAACATGCTGAGGTGGGATAATTAAATAGATAAAGGCTTGGCCGTGGCGTGTCGCACCACGGAATACGTCAGCAGATTAGATTTGTGTTAATATTATCATTTTATCAATGGCAATATGTGGAAACTTATTTTGCAGAGCTGGACACTATCTTTGTGTTCAAGATCTTCTATGAAGTAGTTGGAGGAGGAACCTGCGTTGCAATGCCGAAGACAATTTGCGCGCCGGACCCGTCGTCATTGAAGCCTGGTTCAGGGGCTACTAAGGGAGTCCTGGATTAGGGGGTGTGCGGATAGCCGGACTATACCTTCGGCCGGACTCCTGGACTATGAAGATAGAAGATTGAAGACTCCGTCCCGTGTCTGGAAGGGACTTTCCTTGACATGGAAGGCAAGCTTGGCAAGACGGATGTTCAGATCTCCTACCATTGTAACCGACTTTATGTAACCCTAACCCTCTCCGGTGTCTATATAAACCGGAGGGTTTTAGTCCGTAGGACAACATACACATCAACAATCATACCATAGGCTAGCTTCTAGGGTTTAGCCTCTTTGATCTCGTGGTAGATCAACTCTTGTAATACCCATATCATCAATATTAATCAAGCAGGACATAGGGTTTTACCTCCATCGAGAGGGCCTGCACCTGGGTAAAACTTCGTGTCCCCTGCCTCCTATTACCATCCGGCCTAGACACACAGTTCGGAACCCCCTACCCAAGATCCGCCGGTTTTGACACCGACACTAGCACAAGAGATAATAACACTCCGGATAATGCCGAAGACAACAACAATCCCCTCCAGCAAGATTTAGAGCAGGAGGATGGAGGAGACAGCCCCCCTGAGAGAGCGGCAGATGGAGAAACGGAGGATGATAATTACATGCCCCCCTCCGAAGTCGAGGCAAGCCTCGGCGACGACGCATTCACTGTGCCAGAGGATCCCGTCGAACAAGAGCGCTTCAAACGCCAGCTTATAGCTACGACAAATAGCCGTAAGAAAAAGCAGCAGCAGATTCAAGCTGATCAAGATCTGCTAGCTGACAGATGGACTGAAGTCCTCGCGGCCGAGGAATATAAACTCGAGCGCCCCTCCAAGAGTTACCAAAAATGCAGGTTGCTACCCCGACTGGAGGAGGAAGCGTATGACGCGGCTGATAGGCAACCTCGTGGCCGCGATAGAGAGGCATTCCAGCCAAAAACTCAACCCGCACCCCGACGCCATTCAAATAAAAAGGCATGGGGAGATACGCCAGACCTGTGAGACATATTGAAGGACAAAGCAAAGCATGCAAGATCGATCTATGGATCATAGGGGCGTGCCACTATGCGAGACGATAAACGTCACGCCGGATACAGTAAAAGTAAATCTGGCCGGGCCGAACACAGCGGGCAAGACCCATTCGAGCTGCGTCGCGATATAGCCCAATACAGAGGCGCCGCACACCCCTTATGCTTCACAGACGAAGTAATGGATAATCAAATCCCAGAAGGTTTCAAACCTGTAAATATTGAATCATACGACGGCACAACAGATCCCGCAGTATGGATCGAGGATTTCCTCCTCCGGATCCACATGGCCCGCGGTGATGACTTACACACCATCAAACACCTCCCACTAAAGCTCAAGGGACCAGCACAGCATTGGCTTAATAGCTTGCCAGCAGAGTCCATCAGCTGTTGGGAAGATCTGGAAGCCGCATTCCTCGACAACTTTCAGGGAACTTATGTGTGGCCACCAGATGCAAATGACTTGAGCCACATAATTCAGCAGCCAGAAGAATCGGCCTGGCAATTCTGGACTCGGTTTCTAACAAAGAAAAATCAAATTGTCGACTGTCCGGATGCAGAGGCCCTAGCGGCTTTCAAACACAACATCCGCGATGAATGGCTAGCCCGGCACCTTGGTCAGGAAAAGCCGAAATCTATGGCAGTCATCATGACACTCATGACCCGCTTTTGTGCGGGAGAAGACAGCTGGCTGGCTCGCAGTAATAACATATCAAAGAACCATGGCACTTTGGATACCAAGGATGGCAATACCAGGTCATGTCGCAACAAACATACCGAGGATACGGCAGTCAATGCCGGATTCAAAGGCTCTAAACCCGGTCAGCGGAGAAAAGCCATTCAAACAAAGTATGCCGGGTCCGTCCAGCTTGGACTGTATACTCGATCGCTCGTGTCAAATACACGGCACCACAGAAAAGCCAGCCAATCACACCAACAGGGATTGTTGGGTGTTCAAGCAGGCTGGCTAGTTAATTGCCGAAAACAAGGACAAGGGGCCACATAGCGATGACGAGGAGGAGCCCCGGCAGCCACACACCAGAGGACAGAAGAGCTTTCCCCCACAAGTGCGGACGGTGAACATGATATACGCAACCACATCCCCAAGAGGTAGCGGAAGCATGAGCTCAGGGACGTATATCCTTTGGAGCCAGTCGCCCCAAAGTTCAACACATGGTCCTCCTATCCAATCACTTTCGATCGCCGGGACCATCCAACTAGTATCCGTCATGGCAGATTCGCCGCACTGGTTCTGGACCCAATCATTGACGGATTTCACCTCACTCGAGTCCTTATGGATGGCGGCAGCAGCCCGAACCTGCTTTATCAGGACACAGTGCGCAAAATGGGTATAGACCCCTCAAGGATCAAACCCACAAAAACGACCTTTAAAGGCGTCATTCCAGGCGTAGAGGCCCATTGCACAGGCTCAATTACACTGGAAGTGGTCTTCGGATCCCCGGATAACTTCCGAAGTGAAGAGTTAATCTTCGATATAGTCCCGTTCCGCAGTGGTTATCATGCACTGCTCGGGGGAACCGCATTTGTGAGATTCAATGCGGTACCGCATTATGCATACCTCAAGCTCAAGATGCCAGGACCTCGCGGGGTTATTACACTCAATGGAAACACAGAGCGCTCCCTCCGAACGGAGGAGCACACCGCGACCCTTGCAGCAGAAGCGCAAAGCAGCCTCTCAAGGCAATCCACCAGTTCGGCGTTTCAAGACCCGGACACCTTCAAGCGCGCTCGGAGCAATTGGCAACTAGACCGCCTGGCGCAATCTGAGCGCGTAGCAATGCGGACCCCACCCCAGTCCCAGCCAAATGGCGAAACTTGTGCCACGCGTACATAATTACGCATTAAAAATACCATGGGCACAGGTGGGGAGGGGGCACACTGCGGCACGCCCCAAGACGCGCCTGCACTAGGGGCTTCCCGTTTGGTTATTTTTCTCTTTTTCAGGACCTTACTCTCTGGAAACCCTGTCTGGACGCACTATTGCCGAACACATGATGCAGCAACCAAGGAGGCAGAAAGCTATGTTGCACCACGGAATTCCCAGGTGGATTACAATAACGAGTGAAATATTTGATTTAATACTATTCCTCAGCTTGCCCTTGGAAGGGACATAGTCCTACTCTTTGCTAATCGCACCATCTTTATCATTTTGATTTAACGCACCTTTTTGAATAAATAATGCATAACATTACGACTTTTGTTGCATTCTTGTTATATATATATGTGGTCATTAATGATGCCTTGCAACCGTACACTTTGGTACAGCCAATACACCAGGGGCTTACGTACCCCACAGTATGGTGTGAAAAGTCCGAACACTTTCACAAGTGCGGCACCCCGAACTTATAGCATTATATGCATCAGCTCCGAATCATGTCTTTGGTAAAATGTTGGGTTTGCCTGGCTCCTATGTTTTGGTACCTTACTTTCCGCTCTATCGGCTAAGGTAGCGCTAGGAGAACTACTGCGATTGTGCCCCGGTTCTACTGGGCTGAGCACCTTAGTAGAGAAAGCTAAAATTGACTGTCATGATAAGGCGAGAGACTGGTCGCTGTTCGGCGAGGTTTTCGAGTCCCTAAAGACTTATGCCTCTTAGAGCGAGGGGCCGGCCCTGTCCGGCTTAAAGGCGTGTATCGTGCCCCGAATTCGGCCTTCCAAATACCAGGGGCTTCGCCGAAATTTAAAATTATAGAATTCTATGGCTAAGTGAGAGTGATAAAGCATTATTAGTCCGGTTGCCTTGTTCGTTGTGCTGAGCACCTCCCTCGAAGGACCCAAACATGGGAACAAGAGTGCTCAGGTTTATCCCGAACACCCCAACACTAGTGGCATGGCGGCAGAAGCCGAGGACTAGCCATATTTTAGATTGGATAAACAGCCAAACAGAAGGTAATATTTTAAATTCACACAAGCGTTGCATAGCGCATATGAAACAAGTTTTCATCATACAGGATCACACGAGCAAGTTTACTCAAATATTACATCCTTTGAACATTCGTCCGCTACAAGACGGGCACCCTTCAGGACACCCTCATAATAAATTTCGGGGGTGCGATGCTCCTTGCCCTACGGCGGCCCATCCTTGATCAACTTCACAGCATCTAGCTTGGCCTACTTCACCTTCACACGGGCGAAAGCCGGCGTGCACCTTCGATGCAGACAGACTGCTTAACGACCTCCAGCCGTGGGCAGGCATCCACAAGCCGCCTCACCAGGCCGAAGTAGCTGTTCGGAAGGGCGTCGCCAGGCCACAACCAGACTATAAGGCCCTTCATGGCCTGTTCGGCCGCCTTGTGCAGCTCGACCAGCTGCTTTAGCTGGTCCCTCGGAGGCATCGGGTGTTCAGCCTCAGTATACTGAGACCAGAACAGCTTCTCCGTTGAGTTTCCCTCCTCGGCCTGGTAATATTGTGTGGCATCCGACACGCTGCGGGGCAAATCTGCTAATGCTCCTGGAGAGCTCCGAATTCGGGTAAGTAATCAGTAATTTACTTTCACATGCTTGCTTTGCGTATAGAATGCCTTACCCGCCGCTATTTTCTTCATCGCATCAATCTCCTGTAGGGCCTTTTGGGCCTCGGCCTTGTCACTCTTTGCGCTCTCGAGGGCCGCGGGAAGTTTAGACTCTCGCGTCTTCGAGTCAAGATCCAACGCCTCGTGCTTCGTCACGAGAGCATGGAGCTCTTGCTGCACCTCGCCCACAGGAGCCTCTTGCTTTTCCCGCTCGGTGCACTCCTTGGCCGCTTTATCTTCGGCCCTGGTTAGCACTTGCTTTTGGGACGCCACCTCGGTCGTGGCCCCTGGCAAATATATGATGATCCTGTCATTTTGCAATCGCGTCTTCTTTTATATATACATATCTATAGACAGGGTATTACTTACCCTTGTTCTCCTTGAGCTGCATCTTGGCAAGGCCAAGCTCTTTCTTGGACCCCTTGAGGTCCTGCTTCAGTACGGCGACCTCCACAGTCAGTGCAGCGGATGCCAGCAGCGAAGCGTGCATACGCATTGACATACTCATATTAGACTCCTCCGATATTGTTTGATCCTCTGTTCAACTATTCTTTCTGAACACCGAACAGAGCATTAGTGGCTACTGTCTATGCGGTAATATTTTCATATATTTCAAACACGTACCTCAAAGCCTGTGAGAAGGCTGGCACAGGCTTCAGTCAATCCGCTCTTGGCGGACTGAACCTTCTGGATCACCGCACTCATGATAGTACGGTGCTCCCCGTCGATGGAAGCGCTGCGAAGCGCTCCCAGCAGATTGTCTGGCACCTCTGGATGGACAGAGGTCACCGGTACAGGCGTCTCGCCCCTCTCAGAAGGAGTCCGCCTGCCCGAGCCCGGAACCACTGGAGGTTCCGGCGCGGTGTTCGGCTGAGGGCCGAACTCGGAGCTCTCAGGGGCTTGTCCCCTCGGCTCCCGGAGTCCGGGAGGCCGCCTTGAGGTGCCTCCGGGACTGTCTCCCCTCGACCCGGTGCCTCGTAAGACAGCACCTGGGCGTCTTCCACAGGATGAGGGGAGGTGGCGGTCGGGACGGGATCGCTATCCATGTCCGACGAGCCCAGGGAGCCGTCCGATGATACATCGATACTGGCTCGTGGCGGCCTGCATAATAATCTTCGGCGTTAGGGAAAGCAGTGCGACAAAGGAATACTATGAGTTACTTGAAGGAAATATGCCCTAGAGGCAATAATAAAGTTATTATTTATTTCCTTATATCATGATAAATGTTTATTATTCATGCTAGAATTGTATTAACCGGAAACATAATACATGTGTGAATACATAGACAAACAGAGTGTGACTAGTATGCCTCTACTTGACTAGCTCATTAATCAAAGATGGTTATGTTTCCTAACCATGATAAAAGAGTTGTTATTTGATTAACGAGGTCACATCATTAGTTGAATGATCTGATTGACATGACCCATTCCATTAGCTTAGCACCCGATCGTTTAGTATGTTGCTATTGCTTTCTTAGCCGTGTGCGGTGCCCCCAGCCACCATAGTCCTCGATAATACTGTAGCAGAGTTTAGGCGAAGCCCTGCTGCTGTAGTACATCAAGATCGTCACCACGCCGTCGTGCTGACGGAACTCTTCCCCGACACTTTGCGGGATCGGAGTCCGGGGATCGTCATCGAGCTGAACGTGTGCTCGAACTCGGAGGTGCCGTAGTTTCGGTGCTTGATCGGTTGGATCGTGAAGACGTACGACTACTTCCTCTACGTCGCCTCAACGCTGCCGCAGTCGGTCTGCGTAGGTACGTAGACAACACTCTCCCCTCTCGTTGCTATGCATCACATGATCTTGCGTGTGCGTAGGAATTTTTTTGAAATTACTACGAAACCCAACAGTGGCATCCGAGCATAGGTTATTTATGTTGATGCTATATGCACGAGTAGAACACAAGTGAGTTGTGGGTGATATAAGTCATACTGCCTACCAGCATGTCATACTTTGGTTCGGCGGTATTGTTGGACGAGACGACTCGGACCAACCTTACGCGTACGCTTACGCGAGACCGGTTCCCCCGACGTGTTTTGCACACAGGTGGCTTGCGGGCGACTGTCTCTCCAACTTTAGTTGAACCAAGTATGGCTACGCCCGGTCCTTGCGAAGGTTAAAACGGAGTCTATTTGACAAACTATCATTGTGGTTTTGATGCGTTGGTGAGATTGGTTCTTACTTAAGCCCGTAGCAGCCACGTAAAACTTGCAACAACAAAGTAGAGGATGTCTAACTTGTTTTTGCAGGGCATGTTGTGATGTGATATGGTCAAGGCATGATGCTGAATTTTATTGTATGAGATGATCATGTTTTGTAACCGAGTTATCGGCAACTGGCAGGAGCCATATGGTTGTCACTTTATTGTATGCAATGAAATCGTGATGTAATGCTTTACTTTATTACTAAGCGGTAGTGATAGTCGTGGAACACTGGTAGAAAAAGGGCCTATAGTCCCGGTTCGTAAGGGCCTTTAGTCCCGGTTCAGGAACCGGGACTAAAGTGTCGGTACTAATACCTCCACCCTTTAGTCCTGGTTCAATCCAGAACCGGGACTAAAGGCCCTCCACGTGGGCAGTGCGCAGAGCCCAGTCAGGAGACCCTTTGGTCCCGGTTGGTGCCACCAACCGGGACCAAAGGGTCTCCTGACTGGGCTCTGCGCACTACACACGTGGAGGGCCTTTGGTCCCGGTTGGTGGCACCAACCGGGACCAATAGGCATCCACGCGTCAGCACTTCTGTGGCCGGGGTTTTTGTTTTTTTTTTAAAGGGGGGGGGGGGTGGGGGTTTTAGGGGGTTAATTTAGGTGTTTCATATATTGTGTTAGCTAGTTATAATTAATAGAGAGAAGTGTCCTCTGTTATGTCTGTGCTTGGTCGACGCTACGTACTATACATACGTATATAGAGAGGACTAGACACGCTAGCTAGCTAGTAAGCAAACGAAGGAAACAGAAGATCGTCATGAACATATATGCATATATACAGAGAGAAGTGATATCGACCACCTCTCCTTCTCCGAGAGATTGGTCGAACAACAAGTTCTCGTATATCTATCTAACACTACCGGCTACATATATACAGTAATTATCTCTTACAAATATAATCATACGGACTCAGGGTTAACATAGAATTCTCCGTCTTTAGGGATCACATGGTCAAGAAAGAATGCCGCCAATTCCTCTTGAATTCCTCGCATGCGAGCTGGTGCTAGGAGTTCATCCCGCTTCCGAAACATCTAGTTTAAAGAAGGGGGTCAATACATATATATATGAATGAATGAAACTCAACACAAATGATGGTAATAAAATAAAATTGTGAATGTTGTTATTTACGTACTTCATATTGTTCGTCAGTGTAGCCCCGCTCACAGGTCGTGTGGCGGATGGACTCGCAAACATAGTAACCACAGAAATCATTCCCTTGTTGCTGCCACAACCACTTTACAAGAAATAGAGGTTAATCAAACTGATAAGCAAGAATGCCAAATGGTATTGATGAAACTAGCGCTTGAATGACTAGTAGATGCGCTTAAAATGCTACTATAGCTAGTACTTACTTTCGGGTGTCTAAATTGCAGCTCCTTCGGCAGTCCCGGAGCTTTTCTGGTGAATTTTGTCCAAACCCTGCCGGACAAAGAAAACAATTACTTGATATATCAGGAAATGAACAAAGTTGCTGATATGGTGGATAATGATCGATTTAACTTACTTCTCGAGTATTTGAGTCATGTCTGCATAGTCCTTGGGATCTTTTTGTCTTGAGTCTAAGACGGTTACTAGTCCCTGCTCAAGCTTAATATGTAGGAGAATATAGTGGAAACTGCACACGCATGCATAACTCATCAATTACATTACTATAACCTTGACTAATATATAAGGGAAACCGAATACGCACAAGACAGTAACACTCACTGGAAGTTGTAAGGAAAGAGTATTATATCTTTGTTTTGATTTATTATCAACGATTCTAGCATGCTGGCCTCGGTTTCTGCGGCATGAAATTTAACATGAGTTGCATCTATGAGATTTGTGTTAATGAACCCAATATCACCGACTTGTCTTTTCTTCAATTCGATGATCTTCAATCTGCATAATATAGTGAGGATGATTATAAATACATGCAATGAAAGAGCTAAGCTATATAGAGAAACTTAATGACAGAAGTAGTACTACTTACAGACAGTAGCAGGTGACAGTTGCTTTATCGAGGGCCAATTGATTGAAGAACTGATAGAACTCCTCAAATGGAACAGGCAACAGATCAATTCCAATGAGGTCATGCTCCGGTTTAACTCTCGCATACAAAGTACTCCTCCCCCCAGAGTCTCTGCAGATTTTCAAGTACCAATTATGCAATCTTCGCATCATCGTTGATAGAGATCTTTCATCTTTGACGAGAGGCTTCCCGTACTCGTATCTTTGTATCTACACGTCCATGGGGTCATAATGTACTTCGTCGGGCAGGTAATCTGCAGGATTGCTATAACCGGGCACCATCCTCGGATCATTATCGACGTTGTGGCTAGGCACCTTGAGCGGGGGGCACGATTGCTTCGCTTGTTCGCCGAGCTGGGCAATTTGTTTCCCAGCTCGTCGTTGTTACAGCCTTTGATCACTGATAGTACTTCCCGACCGCTCCGCTTCGGCAAATTCCTTTCCAATAATGCGGTCATAGTTTCCTTTCGGCGAATCAGACTTCGGTGGTTTTGTCAGGGCAGCCAGAGTGCGCTTCACTTTCACCCGATCTACCTTCTCCTCCGGAGGTGGATGTTTCTTTGCTTTCACCCCTTCAAAGAATTTCTTCACTTCTTCTCGCGTGATCTCGGCGTTCTCCTCCTGGGTCCTCTCGTATGGTAACTTCTCTGGAGTCTTCAGAGAAGGACCGAATCTGTATGTCCTCCCGCCTCTTGTAGTACATGATTGGCCTTCTATTTTTGAATTGGTTTTATCTGGGAGGGAGTACAAGTGTACTAGTAAACAATAGCATTATTTTCACCTGGGAGTCGCAAAATAGAAATGAACACATGTATTAAATATCATTTTTACCTAAAGGAAGGTTATGGCGCCAATATGGATGATGAGGATTGGAACACATATCTCCCTTTGTGTAGTTCCACCGAAATGAATCAACTATTCCATTCTGACATTCTAGTTAAACAACACAAAAGTCACTTCTTTTAAGAAGTGACTTGTGCAGTGCACCAAAAGGTCACAACAGCAACCTGGTGAAATTGATATCCCTGTTTGCACAAAAAACTACAATGGAAACAGTCAAAGTCTCAAACAATTACATGCAAAAACATTTGTCTAAACTTGCCATGGCTAATAATAGTGGCATGGCTTCATTTTACCTGGGGCATTAGATTAAAAATAGCTAAATATTTTGTATAAGGGCATGGGACAGTGGGTGCACCAGTAGTCCAGCACCATGTACCTAACCAGGGGCATAATGTGGTGATTCAGAGATTGTTGCCCCGAGAAACAAACATCCAAGAAACATATCTAGGTTGGTCCCATTTTTGTTCAATCTAGCCACCTACTCCGATGTGTGGATAGCAAATCAAGTCCTAGTCATACCACTATGTACAGCGTTACCCCGATATTTCCCTTTTCGACCAAGAGACCAGTTGGATGACCAGTCTGTACTACTTTCACCCCCTTTCCATCCTGTTTGTACCAAGTCCGATGTCCATACTAAATTCCCCCACCCCCACTTTATTTCTTGTTTGAACCAAGTACATGATTCGACTCGATGAAGTAGCTTTACCTCTAACAATAGAAGAAAAAAATAGGTGACGTTGGACCATCTGATCGAGGGGCTGAGAGGTAGAAAATGAGGCACATGCATTGACGTAGTGAGCTGGGGAAGTAGAGCAAAAGCAGTTTCGAAGGAAGATATACCTGAAGGTCGTTGGGATGTGGATAGGTGAGCGGTGGGAGGCTGGATCCGCCCACACTAGGGCAACAACGAAGGGATTGGAGGACCTCCCGCGCCGGCGCTCGGCCAGAGATAACGGTGTAGCCGGCAGTGGGTCTCCTCCCTCGCTGTCGACGACGGCCTAAACGCTGCCCCTCCTCCCCTTCACCGGCGGAGGGATATGTCTGGATCCGTAACCAGCGGTGAGGATAGAAAGACAGTGTTTTTTCAAGGGAGAAAGACAGTATTACCACCCCTATATTGTTTAGATTTGTAGAGGATGAGAGTGTGTGAATAGAGCAACCCTAGCAAGCAAGCGTGGAGGCTCCGGCCTATATATACGTAATGGGTTAGTTTTCCTTTCTAACTCCATCAAAACAATCATTTAAAATTGTGTACTACGTGCCAGGTCGCCATTTTTTAGTTGTTGATTGTTTTTTGAGATAGCTACCGGCTTGTTCCAAGTGGTGTTACGGTGTTCGAGGTCGCACTTTGTATTGTTCAAGTCTGGTACATGTCCCTCCATTAAATGAACAACCACCCCCTCATAAAAATTGTGAACAAGCCCACGGCTAAAATTATCAGAAACATGGGTTGCCCCACTCCCTCCGTTCCTAAATATAAGCCTTTTTTATTAGCCACACCTAAGATAAGAATTTTTTGATTAGAAGTGAACCCCACATGTCATAGACACAAAAAGTGTGGCAAGATTCCCTTAGGCAAACCAAAGTGTGTCTAACAATTTGAGCAACACAAGTTAGGTGCAAGTGTGGGAAAAATAATGTGGCAACATAAGACAAACATAGCACTAGTAGAAAAAGTGTCAAATGTGAGGCACATTAGTGCTGGTTTGAATTTGAGCCGGCACTAATGTGTCCATTAGTGCCGGTTCCAACGGCTAGGTGGGCGGACATCATTAGTACCGGTTCGTGGAGAACCTTTAGCACCGGTTCGTGCCACAAACCGGTACTAAAGTGAGTGGTGGCAGGATGTTGTCAGTCCGGGGCCCCTCCAGCACCTTTAGTACCGGGTCGTATCACGAACCGGTACTAAACGTCGTCCTACATACACCCTTCGTCCACCCGAGCTTGCTCTGTTCTTCCCCTTTCCCCTCTCCTCTCTGTTCTTTCCCTCTTCCTCTCAAGCTCATCACACGTTTTGCCCAAAATTTGTCAAGATTTGAAGGCCCCCATCCATTCAAATGATCACAAAGGTTAGCAACTTTGTCCTTTCATCTCTCATTGCTAGATTAGCTCTTGCAATGCTTTATATAGTGATCGATTTGTGAGTTTAGTAATTTGGGAGGAATTATATATATGTGCTAGTATTTGATTTTTATGCAATTTGAGGTCAAAAATAACACTTAGTTTGCATATGTAGGTGTGGTTTACTTAGTGCCTTTTAAATCTTCGTCGGAACCACCGTCGCTCGCCCGCAACGTCCCGTCGCCGGCACCACCTTGTGGTGAGCCTCTTGTTCATGAATGTTTTATATAAAAAATTGATGTTTGTGTGATTTGGATATATAGTTACTCGTATAATTATCTTACCCATACGTTGTTTGTTATACATAGTGACATGGTTTTGATATCCGTCCCCGTCGGCCCTCGTCCGGGTTATGATTCGGATGTGGTATATTCTCTTTTAAAATTAATTGTTGTATTTCGTGTTTATGACAAATTATTCCCATCAAGTTGACATAGATATTTGTATGTAGGATATAGTTGAACCGGAAATTCCAACCGACCCTATTGTCGAGAGGTCAAATTTAGTTGAAAGAGAAAATGAGGATTTGAAGGAAAAATTGAAAAGAATTGAGGGGGAGAAGATGGAATTGGAGTTGCATGTTGATGATGTCGTCGATGATCACAAGATTAAGATGGAGAAAATGCGCTTGAAGATTAGAAAGATTAGAAAATATTCCATTCATAGTGAGGCTTGGTATCATTATGCTGTTGGATCAATTATTACCTTAGTTGCAATCTTGATCGCATTTGTTGTTGCATTTAAATTCTTTAGCTAGAGAGTTATTTATTTGTTGCATTTAAGTGTTGTATGAACTTGTATTAATTTGGTCTTTATCGGTGTTGTGTAATGAAGATGAGCCGACAATGGATGTACGATGACCGATGCTCTCCCGAGTTCATTAATGACATGCAAACTTTTCTGCTTGTGGCTGAGGCAAACAAGCGGGCGGATGGTTTTATGCCTTGTCCATGTGTTGGATGTAAGAATGATAACAATTACTCTAAGTCAAGAACCATTCATGTCCACCTATTTAAGTCCGGTTTCATGCCCCGCTATAATGTTTGGACCAAGCACAGAGAAAGAGGGGTTATGATGGAAGACAATGAAGAAGAAGAGGATGACGAAAGCTATCCTGGCCATGATGGGTTCCCTGAATATGATGATACAACAATGGGGGAAGAAGCTGAGCCGGTAATGCGGGAAGAAGCTGAGCCGGCAATGCGGGAAGAAGCTGAAGAAGAGGCATCAGATGAGCCTGTTGATGATCTAGGTCAGGCCATTGCCGATGCAAAGAGAAACTGCGCAAGTGATTTCGAGAAGAAGAAGTTGCAGCGCATGTTAGAGGATCACAAAAAATTGTTGTACCTGAACTGCGTAGGTGACAAGAAAAAGCTGGGCACCACATTGGAATTGCTGCAATGGCAGGCACAGAATGGTGTATCCGACAAGGGATTTGGAAAGTTGCCGGTAATGATAAAGAATATGCTTCCAAAGGACAACGAATTGCCCGACAGTACGTACGAAGCAAAGAAGGCTGTCTGCCCTCTAGGGTTAGAGGTGCAAAAGATATATGCATGCCCTAATGATTGCATCCTCTACTGCGGTGAGTACGAGGATTTTAACGCTTGCCCGGTATGCGGTGCATTGCGCTATAAGATTAGCCGCGATGACCCTAGTGATGTCGAGGGCGAGCGGCCCAGGAAGAAGATTCCTGCCAAGGTGATGTGGTATGCTCCTATAATACCACGGTTGAAACGTTTGTTCCAAAACAAAGAGCATGCCAAGGCGATGCGATGGCACAGAGAAGACCGTAAGAAAGACGGAAATTTGAGAGTACCCGCTGATGGGTCGTAGTGGAGAAAAATTGAGAGAAAGTACGGGAAGGAGTTTGCAGATGACGCAAGGAACGTATGGATTGGTCTAAGCGCAGATGGCATTAATCCTTTTGGGGAGCAGAGCAGCAACCATAGCACCCGGTCAGTGACTCTATGTTTGTATAACCTTCCTCCTTGGTTGTGCATGAAGCGGAAGTTCATTATGATGCCAGTGCTTATCCAAGGCCCTAAGCAACCCGGCAGCGATATTGATGTGTACCTAAGGCCGTTAGTTGAAGAACTCTTACAGCTGTGGAATGGAACAGGTGTACGTGCGTGGGATGAGCACATGGGGGAAGAATTTGACCTAAAGGCGTTGCTGTTCGTGACCATCAATGATTCGCCTGCTCTCAGTAACCTTTCAGGATAGACAAACAAGGGATACCACGCATGCACGCACTGTTTGGACGATACCGACAGTATATATTTGGCTAATTGTAAGAAGAATGTGTACCTGGGACATCGTCAATTTCTTCCAAGCAGGCATGCCGTAAGAAAGAAAGGCAAGCATTTCAAAGGTGAGGCGGATCACTGGACGAAGCCTTGCCACCGTACTGGTCCTGATGTACATGATATGGTCAAGGATTTGAAGGTAGTCTTTGTAAAGGGTCCTGGCGGACAACCTGTTCCGAATGACGCTGATGGACACGCACCCATGTGGAAGCAGAAATCTATATTTTGGGACCCGCCCTATTGGAAAGACCTAGAGGTCCGCTCCGCAATCGACGTGATGCACGTGACGAAGAATCTTTGCGTGACCCTGCTTGGCTTCTTGGGCGTGTATGGGAAGACAAAAGATGCACCTGAGGCACGGGCGGACCAGCAACGTATGCACGGAAAAGACGGCATACATCGGGGTCAAGCTAGCTATGCTCTTACGAAAGAAGAGAAGGAAATCTTTTTTGAATGCCTGCTTAGTATTAAGGTACCGTCTGGCTTCTCGTCGAATATAAAGGAATAATAAACATTGCAGAGAAAAAGTTCCAGAACCTAAAGTCTCATGACCGCCATATGATTATGACGCAACTACTTCCAGTTGCATTGAGGGGGCTTCTACCGGAAAATATTCGATTAGCCATTGTGAAGCTATGTGCATTCCTCAATCCAATCTCTCAGAAGGTAATCGATCCAGAAATCATACCAAGGTTAGAGAATGATTTGGTGCAATGTCTTGTCAGTTTCGAGTTGGTGTTCCCACCATCCTTCTTCAACATCATGACGCACGTCCTAGTTCACCTATGCGAAGATATTAACGTTTTGGGTCCTGTATTTCTACACAATATGTTCCCCTTTATGTTTGTATAACGTTTTGAGTCTTAAAGAAATATGTTCATAACCGTGCTAGGCCAGAAGGAAGCATCTCCAAGGGCCATGAAAATGACGAGGTCATTGAGTTTTGTATTGACTTTATTCCTGACCTTAAGCCGATTGGTGTTCCTGAATCGCGGCATAAGGGCAGACTGGATGGAAAAGGCATGCTGGGAGGTGATCAAATAATATGTATGAACAGACATTCTCTAACTGAAGCACACTAGACAGTTCTACAGAATTCCGCCTTGGTGGCTCCGTATATGGATGAACACAAGAATTTTCTATACTCCAAACACCCGGAGCGGTCTGATGACTGGATTACATGTGAACAAACCAGGAGTTTCGCCGGCTGGTTGCAGACACGTACCATGCATGACGCCTCTATTGAAGATGACCTTGCCTCGCTGTCCCAGTTACCATCTTCCAATATAATGACTTTCAAAGGGTACGAGATAAATGGTAATACATTTTACACGATCACCCAAGATAAGAAGAGCGCCAACCAAAATAGTGGTGTACACTTTGATGCAACAACCAAGACAGGAAAGGAAACATATTATGGTTACATAGAGGAGATATGGGAACTTGAGTGCAAATGGGTCAGTATGACACGAGGCGGGGTAACGGAAGACCCGCAGTTTAGGTGGGTAACGCCCCGTGACCGATGTGCCAGGTGTCCTTCAGTTATTCGCTGTTGTTGTGTTGTCATTGCTTGCGTGTCATGCATTCCTTATCATGTCATCATGTGTATTTCATTTCCATACATGTTCGTCTCATGCATCCGAGCATTTTCCCCGTTGTCCGTTTTGCATTCCGGCACTCCTATGTCATCCGGTGTCCCTTTCTACCGCTTTTCGCGTGCAGGTGTCAAACATTTCCGGATTGGACCGAGACTTGTCATGCGGCCTTGGTTTACTACCGGTAGACCGCCTGTCAAGTTTCGTGTCATTTGGACTTCGTTTGATACTCCAACAGTTAACCGAGGGACCGAAAAGGCCTCGTGAGTGTTAAAGCCCAAAACCCACCTAAACCTCCTCCATCATCTCGTTTGTTCGATCACGATCACGTGGCCGAAAACCGCACCTCATTTAGACTCTCCTAGCTCCCTCTACCTATAAATATGTGGCCTCCCCCGAAATTTCCGCATAGATGAAACCCTAAGTTTTTTCCCTCGCGCCGCCGGACACTTCCCCACGACCGACGGACATGTCCGCAACTGCCCCACAGCAAATCGGAGTGCGCCACCTGTCCTCCGCCGCCGTCCTCGCGCCGCCGGCCCGCGGGGCCCACGGCAGGCCCTCCCGCGCCCGGATCCGCATCGCCGCCGCCCGACCGTGCGCCCCCGCGCCTCCGCCCGCCGCCCGTCGCCGGCGAGCCCCGCCAAGGCCGCGCCGAGCCGCGCCGCCCCCCCCCCCCCCCCCCCCCCCGCTCGTCGCCGGCGCCGCCAATCGCCGCTCGATGCCGCCTCCGCCGCCTCGGGAGTCCACGCCACGCCGCGGCAGCACCCGTCGCCTGCCGTCGCCTCAAGCTCTCCGGCGAGCTCCGCTCGTCGCCGCGCCGCCTCACCCCTTTGCCGGAGCGACCACCGGACGCCGGGGTCCGGTGCCCCTCGCCGTCGCGCTCCCGGATCAGGCCGCCGTAGCTCCAGATCTGTCTTCCCCCGGCCTCCTTCGATCTCTTCCGCGTCTCAGGCAACTTCTCCGGCGACATCTCCGGCGGTCCTCGAAGAACGTGCAAGAACCCTAGATCTGAAATCTGAGAGAGGTTGACTTTTTCTCTAAGTCCCCAGTATTTTTATGCCCTTTTCATCTCATGATAACTCATCAACCGTGGGTCCGTTTTGGGCGTGTAGCATATCAAAATGTTCGTCTCGACGAGTACATCATTTCATCTCATTGCATCATTTTCATTTGAGCTCATCTTGATGGCCGAAATGCTATTGGAAGAGGGCTATGTGAGTAACTTGTTAGATCTATTTCAGCAAATGGCATTTTGTCATTTTTGCCATGATTAATGTGTGCATGATATGCTCCTGAGCTCTACGTGAGTTCTGTTATATGCCATGCCATCTTTACAGAGGTGATTGCCATGTATTTTTGTAGTGTTTGTGGCGACTAGCACAAGCTTGCAAAGTAGCGTAATCGGTAATGCTGATTTCAGGGACTTAGAATTTCACTAAGTCCTTGTCCTGATTTTGTAATTATGCCATATGTTCATGTTGTTTCCTAGTGATCCGAGCCTCTTTTGAGGATGATCAGTAAGAATGTTTTTTAACATTGTGGTGCTCTATCCATCCATGTCTTTGTTTGCATTTATGGAGCACCCTAGCTTGAGTCAATCGAGCTCTACTTTTGCTATATCGTGAATCCTGGCAGATTGTTGACTTGTTAGCGATTTTGCCGAGGATGTTGCTATTGATCCGTGCATGCTATGTTATTGTTCTTTCCATGTCTAGCTTCTATGCCATGTATTCTTGACGGGTTTATGCTTAGTTTGTCATGCCATGCTCTGTAGTCTGAGATCTGTTTATGTTTTTGCCATGTTCACATGCTTGCAATTGTATTTTCTGATCCCTTTTGGCTCAAGGTCACTAAGGGCCTTTCGTTAAGTGTTTTGAGTAGCTTCATTCCATGCCTTGCTTTGCCATGTTATGTTCCTGTAGCATATAGTTTTCATGCTCTAAAGTGTGCTTCCTGATGTTAAATCCAAGACTTGTGTTAATTTCACTAAGTCTGAAACCTGTTATCATTTGCACTTTTGCCATGCTTGTTTGAGCCTATTAATGGATGAGTTAGCCGTAGCTTAGTGTTCATCTTTTGTCAAGCATCATGAGTGGATACCTGCCATGTATTTTGTTGCCATGTTTGAGTGATGTAGCATATTTATCTTGATGCATTTATTTGGCTACTTGCTGTTTATAGTAGACCGGTACCATATTTGTTTTGCTTGCCATTTCCAAACCGTGCATCCGATTCCGGTGATATTTATATCGATTTCAACCGAAATCACCTCACCTTTCCAGTGGCACTCTTTGATTTCCAAGTTGAGGCCAGGTTCATCATTCCTTTGAAAATCATGCATATGCATCGCATACCGCATCCCGCATATCATATCCTGTCCATGTGTTGGTTGTTTACTATGTTGTGTGCTTCTTTCCGGTGTTTGCTTCTTCGGGTTGGTTCCGGTAACGTCGCGTTTGTGAGGACCCGTTCAACTACGTCCGTTTGTCTTCTGCATGGACTCGTTCTTCTTCCTTGCGGGATTTCAGGCAAGATGACCATACCCTCGAAATCACTTCTATCTTTGCTTGCTAGTTGCTCGCTCTTTTGCTATGCCTATGCTGCGATACCTACCACTTGCTTATCATGCCTCCCATATTGTTAAACCAAGCCTCTAACCCACCTTGTCCTAGCAAACCGTTGTTTGGCTATGTTACCGCTTTGCTCAGCCCCTCTTATAGCGTTGTTAGTTGCAGGTGAAGATTGGAGTTTGTTCCTTGTTGGAACATGGATATTTTGTTGGGATATCACAATATATATTATTTAATTATTGCATCTATATACTTGGTAAAGAGTGGAAGGCTCGGCCTTATGCCTGGTGTTTTGTTCCACTCTTGCCGCCCTAGTTTCCGTCATATCGGTGTTATGTTCCCGGATTTTGCGTTCCTTACGCGGTTGGGTTATAATGGGAACCCCTTGACAGTTCGCCTTGAATAAAACAACTCCAGCAATGCCCAACATTGGTTTTACCATTCTCCACCTAGCCTTTTCTTTCCCTTGGGTAGGCCTGCCCAAGGGTCATCTTTATTTTAACCCCCCCCCCCCCGGGCCAGTGCTCCTCTGAGTGTTGGTCCGAACTGAGCTGCCTGCGAGGCCACCTCGGGGAAACTTGAGGGTTGATTTTACACGTAGCTAGTCTCATCTGAGTGTGCCCTGAGAATGAGATATGTGCAGCTCCTATCGGGATTTGTCGGCACATTCGGGCGGTGTTGCTGGTCTTGTTTTACCATTGTCGAAATGTCTTCGTTGACCGTGAGAGCTTGTGATGGGCTAAGTTGGGACACCCCTGTAGGGATTTGAACTTTCGAAAGCCGTGCCCGCAGTTATGGCCAGATGGGAATTTGTTAACGCCCGGTTGTAGAAAACCTGAAGTTGACCTTAATTAAAATACATCAACCACGTGTGTAACCGTGATGGTCTCTTTCCAGCGGAGTCTGGGAAGTGAACACGGTGTGGGAGTTATGCTTGACGTAGGTTGTTCTAGGATCACTTCTTGATCATAGTTGTTCGATCGTGCTTTGCCTTCTCTTCTCGCTCTCTTTTGCGTATGTTAGCCACCATATATGCTAGTCGCTTGCTGTAGCTCCACCTCATACCTTTTACCCTTCCTATAAGCCTAAATAGTCTTGATCGCGAGGGTGTGAGATTGCTGAGTCCCCGTGACTCACAGATACTTCCAAAACCAGCTTGCAGGTGCCGATGAGACCGTGCAGGTGATGCAACCAAGCTCAAGGAGGAGCTCGATGAAGATCTTGTCCTTTGTGTTGTTTCGTTTCTAGTTGATCAGTAGTGGAGCCCAGTTGGGGTCGATCGGGGATCTGTGTAGCATTTGGGGTAGTCTTCTTTTATTTTGGCTCCATAGTCAGGCCTTGATTGTAACTGGTTGGTGTAATGCTTTATTCATGTAATTGTGTGAAGTGGCGATTGTAAGCCAACTATGTATCTCTTTCCCTTATATATTACATGGGTTGTTTGCGAAGATTACCTCACTTGCGACATTGCTTTCAATGCGGTTATGCCTCTAAGTCGTGCTTCGACACGTGGGAGATATAGCCGCATCGAGGGCGTTACAAATGATGTGGCACAGGTTTTCTATGTGAAGGATATGTCTACCAACCCAAGAAAAAGAAAAGATAAGGAAGCGAATGCATCATACGATGAGCCAAAGCGCCACATAGTTCTTTCTGGGAAGAGACATTGTGGGAGTGGATGACAAGACAGACATGTCAGAAGATTATGAAAATTTTGATGAAATTGCTCCATTCACAGTTAATATTGACCCGACCATCCAGTTAAATGATGAAGATTTTCCATGGCTACGGCGCAAAGGGACACATGAGAAGAAAAAGTTTCACAGCCAAAGATCTGGGATGTGATCGGCTTCACTCTCATCACTTTCTTCTGTGTTTCACACCCAGGAGGGAATCTCTGTAATAGTTAGGGTAGTTATGTGTTTTGGCATTTGAAACACAAAGAAATTTTATGTGCAAACAAATTCTTTCATGCATTTACTAATTTTTTCAGCTAAATGACCCTGAAATTGAAAAGCATTTCAAATGAAGTCAGAAAAGATTGAAAGTTGGCATGGTATCAAAATTTCACCCACATAGCATGTGCAAAAAAGTAGAGAGGGTTACCGCAAAAATTGGATGCACTTCGTGAACAAAATGGACAATCTCTTTCGAATTATCAAGGTTTCGGACGAAAACTCATCTGTTACAAAGGCATTTCATTTTTTAAATAACCTAAGAATTACCAAATTGAATATAATGATAAAACACACTAATATTAAACATAAGAAAAAAGAATCACTCAAAAATCTATTTTCAAAGTTAAGTTTTTCACAAACTAGTGATTCACACAAAATTCAAATAATTCAAAATTTAAACTATTCAAAATTGAAAAGTACCGGCACTAATAGAAAGTTTGTAATTTTTTGTACCTAAAGCAAAAATATTCACAAAGAAACTCAGAATACAGCAAAAAACAACTAAAAATAAATAAAACAAAATAAATAAAGCAGAAATGAAAAAAAGAAAAAAAAATAAATGAAAAAAACGCCCACCTATTGGGCCACAGCGGCCTCCATAAGACATGAAAAAACGCACCAGGATGCAGGCCCGCTAGCCCAGTAGGCCCAACAGGGCATCGCAGCAGAGATAGGCCCAGAAGGATTGCTTTAGAGAGGAGCTCGAGACAGCAGTGACGGCGGGGCTTATTAGCAGGTGCGAGTGCCCCTTGGCTAGCGAGGTGGGACTAAACTTCTGCGCCCCTCGCCTGGCAGCGCACACCCTTTAGTACTGGGTTGTGGCTCCAACGGTACTACAGGGGGGCCTTTAGTACCGGTTGGCGCCATGACCCGGTACTAAAGGGGGTGCGGTTCCCACCGCTTTGCCTGGCCAAAACAGACCTTTAGTACCGATTGGTGGCTCCAACCGGTACTAACGGTGGGTTCTATATAAGAAAACACTTCAAAAAAATCAGTTTCTCATCTCTCCCTCTGCTTCTTTCTCCTCTGCCCCCTCGTCGCCGCCCCCGTCGCCTCCGTCGCCGCCCCCGTCGCCTTCGTTGCCATCCCCGTCCCCGTCGCCGTGCCCGCCCCGTAGCCGTGCCCCGCCCCGTCCTCCCATCGTCCCCGCCCGGCCCGTCCCCGTCCTCCCGTCGTCCCCGCTCGTCCTGTCCTGTCCCCGTCGTCGCCGCCCCGTCCCCATCCATGTCGTCACCGCCCGTCTCCGTCCCCGTCGCCGCCCCCGTCGCCACGCCTCGCCGGTGAGCTCCTGCCCCGGCTGCCATGTCCACACACACACAAATTGTTATAGAAATGTTAGCAATTTTTCTGTTTTTTACTTATAGAAATATTAGAAATGTTAGTTATATAGAAATGTTATAAATTTTTCTATTTTTTAGTTATAGAAATGTTAGAAATGTTAGTTTTAGATATGGTCAATGTTTTTTTAATTTATTATATTATTAGTTATAAAATTTAGAATTTGCATATATGAAATCACAATCCATCATTTAAGAAATGTTACTTTACTTTTGCGGCATATAGTATTTGTTGTCGACGATGCCCGGCCCGCATCCTCGCCGTCGACCAGTTCGCGACGACGTCCTGTTTCAGAGGACCCATGTCCGGGACTGGGCTCCGCCGGGTTGGCACTTGGAGGTGCTACCTTCAGGGGCACGACACTTAGTGAGGAACCCGGCCCCGGGTCCCGTCGTTGACCCTGATCTCCTTTGGTGGCGTTCGTGTGGGCCACTTTCGGTGTGGAGGGAGCCGGCCCCGCCGGAGGTGGTACGTCGCCCTGTCAGGGAGGAGGACGAGCACGTCCATCACTACATGGCTGCTATGGATGTCAAGTTCTCCAATACCAGGCAGGTTCTTCGGGGAGATCACCCGAGCTATGATCCAGTGATGGTTCCTTCACTTTGGTTGTCCACCGCCCGCGCCTTAGGAACCGCGAGTGGACTAGATTACTCTCTAGTATTCGATCTTTATTAGCTAGCTAGCTAGTGATGTATTCGATATATAATATTCGAGATGATTTATTCAAGATTATATATATTATTCGAGACGATGTATTGGAGATTATATCTGTTATTCGAGATGACGTATTGGAGATTATATTCGATAATGCTTATTATGTACTATGATTGATTCAGTTTTCCCTTATTAATTGATTGCATCCATGCATTGTAATTTGAATATATTTCTTTTGGATTAGTTAAATAAAAGCTATGGTGGACAATACCGACAGAGAGGGTGAAGAGGCTCTGTTCAATATCATACGCAATCCTCGCGGGCCAGATGATGATCAGAATGAAGAAGATTATGACGGCTCCGAATATCTAAACAACACCGGGGAGGGTGATATGATATTCGATCGCGACGACCGAATTGATGAAGTCAGGAACTATGAACATGACGAAGAAAATGTTGATCTTGAAACAACAAAGACCGGCGAGGTATATTTATATAAGCAGGCATCTGGTGATTATCACATGTTTTAAATGACTTGAAGATATATTAGCGAAATGATCTTTCTTCTTTCAGCCATCCGGGTTGAGCAAATCTTCAGGCAGCAGGACAGTACAAGGGCCGAACAAAAAGTTGAAGGAGGGCATAAAGTACAATATCGAGGCCACCAAACCTAATGGCGAACCATTAGCGCCTTAGAAGATTTCGGACAAGTTCATTCGTCAGTGCGGAGTTCTTGTGAAGGACCAACTCCCGATATCCCTTCAAGAATGGAGAGAGCCAGCAAAGCCACGTCCATATCTTACTTTTGTCGATGACAGATAAAAACTTCTGCTTTGGGAAACTCTCATGGAACATTTCACCCTACCAGATCATTTAACAGATGCAGATGTGTAAAAAGTCAAGGACGCTGCTCCTAGGAAGATGCCGGTTGCATTCAACAACCACAAGAAACGTGTATGGGACCAGTACGTGAAGGGAGGAAAGAAGACTCCAGTATTCAAGGGAACACTAGAGAAGCAAAGTGCTCATTCGGACGATTTCGTGAAATTCAAGGAATCAGAATTAACTAAGGAACGGTCGAGAATAAACAAGGCCAATGCCACAAAAAAGGATAAGTTCCATAAGCTGGGGCTAGGTAGCTTGCAAAACTACTCAATAATTACACACAGTTTCCTATGAAATTGTGGTAAAAAACGTTACTCCACATCCCGGTTCCCTTCTCCTTCCTCTTCCACTGCCCGTGTACGTCCGTGGGAAGTGACCGATCAACCCTTATATAGGAGTGCTATCACAAAAAGATGCATGTATCACCACTAAAATTTCCAGATTAAAGCGCCACTCCGGCGGGAGTATGGTGTATGTTGTTACCTTTGGTCGGGCCATGGCTACCGGGCGATGGTGACCAGAGAAGAGGCAGCTGGAGGGGAATGAATGCATCTACTGTTTGGGTTCACCGTCTGGCTTAAATAAATGTGCAGCATCACGCGTACCTGCGGGTGCACAAATAATAACATATGTGTCTGCTTAAGTGGGCGTCATGTAACTGATGTGTGTGTGTGGGGGGGGGGATTCTGAGAGACAGAGTGTGTGTGTGCGACTCTAGTCTTCGGATATGTACTCAACCTTTTGCATCGAGATATAAGTATAATGGTATTTACTTTAGCTAGTGATTTACGTGGCCATGTTAACGTGGTCGTGTAAAAAATGTCACTTCCTGCTCATGATTTGCGTTATATAATTACAAGCAAGATGCTCGTGCATTCCACGGAACATCAATATGCATTATTTTACAAAACACATGTTATCATTTACCCATGCAGGAGTAATTCCATGTGTAAAAACTAATGATATTTTGAGAATTTATCGAAAAACTGGTATCTCGAGAATGCCATCGAAAAAATGAAAGATGAGAGATAAGGTGAGGAGGAGTGGAGCGTGGTGGTGATTGGTGGTCGGAATGGGCGGAGGCATGGGAATGGACGGCGCCGGCAGGTGGCAGCGGCCACCATGCTAGATTGTTCCAGAGACTTTCTTTTTTAATTGCTCATCAATGAGCTTGTGGGAAATAAGGATGTGGAGAGAGGTGCGGGTATCTTTTGTAAAATTATCATAGTTTGCTCTCTATCCATCAGATATAGATCAGACGGTCTATATTACAAGATGGCAGGCACACCATCATCGCCAGCTCGGTTTTTTATAAGGGTACAAATGATAAGTTTGCTAACTACTAAAGTAAAGCAGAATTTGTCCAAGTTATACAAGTAAATTATGGTAATTGTTTATCATACGGGTATGGTGGATGAAGGGTGGTAGCAACAAATGCTCCGCCTAGAGCACGTGTGTGTGAGATGGAGTCTTAGTGTGTGTGTGTGTGTGTTTGTGTGTGTGTGGGTGTGTGCATGTGTGTCTGTGAGAGAGAGAGAGAGATGGAGTCTTAGTGTTTGTGTGTGTGCGCGTGTGTGTGATGGAGTCTTAGTGTGTGCGTGTGTGTTTTTTGTGTGTGTGTGGGGGTGCGTGCGTGCGTGTGTATGTGTGTGTGGTTGGGTGGGTGTGTGTGTGTCGCGGGGTCCTCGGTGGCGGATGTAATTTAAGTGTGCATGGCTTCATCATAGAGAGGTGATGTGTATGGCAGAGGCCACTAACGATGGGGTGTGTCGTGGTTTTGTCACGGCAGATGTCCTAGAGAAAGGACTTAGTCGTGGAGCCATCGCGACGAGTTAGCTTGAAGGGGTTAAAGCGGACACAAGGACGCAAGAGAGTTTATACTAGTTCGGCCCCTTCGATGAAGGTAAAAGCCTACGTCTAGTTGTGATGGAATTGATAGGGTTTCGATGACTAGGGAGCAAACAAGCTTCGCTTATGTCTCGAGTTGTTGTCTGTTGTTCCTAAACCGCTGCCGGGTCGTCCCCTTATATACACGGGTGACACCCGTCGGTTCACAGAGTCCCAACACCGGTCGATATTCATATCCGGGTTGGTCTCTCCTTATTCTTAACTTATAATACAAGCTTATATACAACTTCCGGTTTACAGCTACAAGTCTTGAACCGGCTACGGGCCTTAGGCCCTCATCTGCCTTCTTGGGCTTTATCACTTCTGGAACTACTGATGAAGTTGACCCGGCCCAGATAGGCCGGTTTACGCCCAGCAGTAATATCCTCAACATTAGGCCCCAGATTGATTTGAACGGGTTCATGTCAATCCTTTAACAAAAACTTCATCTTCAACGTCTTCTCATAAATTGGTAAACCGCCATGATGTCAT